>NC_050454.1:2151751-2163351 GCF_903995425.1 Onychomys torridus | reverse complement strand
TAAAATACAAGTGGGCTTAGTTATCTTAAAGCAACATGCCCAAACTCAATGACAATTTTTTCATGTTTAGTGTCTTATGATTAGGATATTAAAAAATGAATAGCTGATAAGTGTAAGACATATGGACTTGTGAAAACTGCCTTTTCACAAGCTGAAGCTGACTATTCTGCTCCATCTGGAATAGTTCCAGACACAGACTAATTCCTTTCAAACAAACCCTAACGTTCTATCTTCAAAACACATGCTAGCTGAATATTCCTAAGAACACAGCTGAAACATCTGAACGTATAATATCCGGTACTCAGCACACTGCTCCTTATCACACAGACACATGCAGCAGCAACAGTGATGCTCACATCGTCCTTCAAAGACTCAGGACAAGATACTTCTTTACAGTCTTTCACTCTCTCTACCACGAACCAGAAAACCAGCTACGCTTATTCAAACATTCCCCAAAATAGGTTTTATTCTTCTGCAGCTTTTTAATTTTGGAGAATTCCATGCATGAGTACTGTATTTACATAATTCTCCCTCTCCCTCCTCCAACTCCTCCCATCATCCCCTGCACCTACTCTGGGATTCATGACCTCTTCTTTCTTCTGTTCTTATTTTACACACACACACACACACACACACACACACACACTCTCTCTCTCTCTCTCTCTCTCTCTCTCTCTCTCTCTCTCTCTCTCTCTCTCTTGTTGTTAGACTTTTCCTGCCTGGCCCTGTCAGGACAAATCTCTCTCACCCGCCAGTCCCACAGTCGCTCAGACCCAACCAAGAAAGCACACAGAGACTTACATTGTTTACAAACTGTATGGCCGTGGCAGGCTGCTTGTTATCTACCTTTTCTATCTTAAATTAACCCATTTCTGTTAGTCTATACTTTGCCACATGGCGTGTGGCTTACCAGTGTCTTTACATGTTGCTTTTCATGGCGGCGGCTGGCGGTGTCTCTCTCCAACCTTCTACTTCCCAGACACACACACACACTCTCTCTCTCTCTCTCTCTCTCTCTCTCTCTCTCTCTCTCTCTCTCTCTCCTAAGTCATTTAGTGTTGTTTACATGCACACGTGTTTAGGACGTAACCTCAGCCTGGAGGAAACTGGCTGCCTAGAGTCCTTTATCTAGGGTGGGTGGGGTCTTGTGGATTTTCTCCTGTCACCATTGACATGTGCCTGGTATGGTCATCACTTGGGTCTTGTTTAGATGTTTGGACAACCATATTGCTATTATTTCAAGAGTATAGCATCCCTATCATGTTATAAGGTACAATCTCACAGCAGGCCTCCTGTTCATCTAGAACTTACAAACCTTTTTTTTTAAAGATAGATTTATGCTGGGCGGTGGTGGCGCACGCCTTTAATCCCAGCAAATGGCCGGGGGGGGGGGGGGGGAGGACAGAGGCAATTGGATCTCTGTGAGTTCAAGGCCAGCCTGGTCTCCAAAGCGAGTTCCAGGAAAGGTGCAAAGCTACACAGAGAAACTCTGTCTCGAAAAACCAAAATAAATAAATATAAAGATAGATTTATTTGCATTTTATATGTATGTTTTGCCTACATGTTTGTCTGTGCATCATGCACATGCAGTTCCCTCACAGGCCAGAAGAGGGCGGTGAACTCCTGGAACTGGAGTTGCAGCCGGTTTTGAGCACCATGTGAGTGCTAGGAACACGACCCAGGTGTTCTGCAAGAGCAGCAAGTACTTTTAACAAAGGAGCCATCTCTGCAGCCTGTTCTTACATTTCTACGCCTCTTCGTGATGTTCTCTAAACCTTAGGTTTAGAGGTTGTGTTACAGATGCAGCAATTGGAGCTGGGTACTTCTGTAGCTTTTTAAATAGTGGGAAGGACCACACAGAAGGAGGGACAGAGAGACAGCTGGGCAGCTAGATGGCTGAACCATCTCAGCCTGTAAAAGCCTTGCCACAGAAGCCTGACGCCCTGAATATGGTGGACTGGAAAGACAGACAGACGCCGTGAACGATGGTGGACTGGAAAGACAGACAGACACCCTGAATGATGGTGGACTGGAAAGACAGACAGACGCCCTGAACGATGGTGGATTGGAAAGACAGATAGACGCCCTGAACGATGGTGGACTGGAAAGACAGACAGACACCCTGAACGATGGTGGACTGAAAAGACAGACAGACGCCCTGAACGATGGTGGACTGGAAAGACAGACAGACGCCCTGAACGATGGTGGACTGGAAAGACAGACAGACGCCCTGAACGATGGTGGACTGGAAAGACAGACGCCCTGAACGATGGTGGACTGGAAAGACAGACAGACGCCCTGAACGATAGTGGACTGAAAGTCAGACAGACGCCCTGAACGATAGTGGACTGGAAAGACAGACAGATGCCATGAACGATGGTGGACTGGAAAGACAGACAGACGCCCTGAACGATGGTGGACTGAAAGGACAGACAGACGCCCTGAACGATGGTGGACTGGAAAGACAGACAGCTGCCCTGAACAATGGTGGACTGAAAGGACAGACAGACGCCGTGAACGGTGGTAGACTGAAAGGACAGACAGACGCCCACAAGTTGTGCTCTGGTCCCACACATGTGCACACATGCATGCCCCCTGACAATAAGTAAATGGGTTTTGGGGTGTTTTTTGGTTTTTTGGTTTTTGGTTTGTTTGTTTTTTGTTTCTCTGTGCAGTTTTGGTGCCTGTCCTGGATCTTGCTCTGTAGACCAGGCTGGCCTCGAACTCATAGAGATTCCCCTGACTCTGCCTCCCGAGTGCTGGGATTAAAGGCTAAATGTCTTCATTGTAAAGCTAGATATGGTGGTGCGCATCTGTAAATCTAATCTCCAGAGTCATACAGTGAGATGAAAAGGGACAGATTCACCTGGAAGCTCAAAGGCCAGCTAGTGGGGACACAGCAGGAGAGACCCTGTCTCAACGAGGTGGAGGGCAAGGCAAGCTCCTCAAAGGTGTCCTCACTTCGATCTGGGAACTGATAGCTCTCACCCCTCCTTCCCTCCCTCCCTCCCTCCCTCCCCCTCTCCCTCTCTCTCCACACAAAATAAATAGATAAATACTTTTTTAAAAACAAAGACCCTGAGGAGGAATAACTGAGTAGTTCTCTGGCCTCTACATCCCATGCACACATGTGCACACACAGCAGGTTTCAATCAGGACTTTCCCAGTTCCTATCTGTGACTCTGGGCAATCTGGTGCTCTGAACCCCTTTTATTTCTCCATCTGTAAGTGGAACAGTGTGAACATCTGCGCTGACTGTAGTTCTGTCCCAGAACAGCACCTCTTGTTCTGGAAGAGTTCCTTCCAGTGGGGCTTCCTGTGCAGGCAGCCAAACATCAAGGGGGTGGAGGGAGCCTTAAGTAACACTCTGTTATACAGAGGAAGTTACACCGCATGGTCAACTGAATGCCAGTTACATGCTTGTTACTGGGAACCCACCTCTACTGCCAGGTCCACACTCCCAGGCAGGAATTAAAACACTCTTTTAAAAAGTACAGATCTCCTGAGTGAGGTAACCCAGACTCAGAAGGACAAACATGGTATGTACTCACCCCGAAGTGGATACTAGAAGTAAAGCAAAGGCTAACCAGACTACAACCCACAACTCCAAAGAAGCTAGTTAACAAGAAGGACCCAAAGAGGGATGCATGGATCGCCCTGGGAAGGGGAAATAGATGAGATCTCCATGAGTAAGGGGTGAGGGGTGGGCAATGGAGGGTAGGGCATGGGGGATGAGAACATATGGGAACGAGATGGAACAGGGAAGGAGTGGGAGAGCAGTGAAATAGATACCATGATGAAGGGAGATATCATGGGGGATAGAGAGAAACCCAGTGTTAGGGAAGTTCCCAGGAATCCCCAAGAATGATCCCATCTTGGACTACTAGAAATAGTGGAGAGGGTGCCTGAACTAAACTGGCCTGCCCCAGAGATCAGACCAGTGAATACCCTAACTGTCATCACAGAGCTTTTCTCCAGTGACTGATGGAAGCAGATGCAGAGAACTACAACCAGGCACCAGGAGTCCAGTCGGAGAGAAAGGAGGGATTCTATGAGCAAGTGCATCAGGATCATGATGGGGAAACCTACAGAATGACCAAACCAAACTAGTGGGAACTCATGAAAGTTGGATCAAGGGCTGTGGAGCCTGCATGGGACTGGACTAGGCCCTCTGCATGGCAAAGACAACTGTGTAGCTTGATCTGCTTGGGAGGTCCCCAGCGGTAGGATCAGAATCCATCCCTGGTGCATGAGCAGGCTTTGTGGAGCCCACTACCTATGATGGAACACCTCGTGCAGCCTTGAGGCAGGGGGAAGGGCTTGGACTTACCTCTACTGGATGTGCCTCCTCATGGGAGGCCTTGCCTTCTTGGGGGGGGGGGGGGGAGTTAGGATGGGTTGGGAGGGGGAGGCTGGGTAGACGAGAAGAGGGAAGAGGGAGATCTTTGATTGGTGTATAAAATGAATGGAAAAATTTCTTAATAAAAAAGGAAGAAAAAAAGAAAAAGTATAGATCAGGGGAAAGAGAATCCAGGTTCTAGTTTTCCAAGTCAGCTCTGCCCATAGCTTCTGGCAGTTTGGCTACACAGACCAACACACTCCTCCTCCACCCCTATCCTCCCTCTCTCCCTCCCCATTTCTCCCATCTTGGGGCTCCAGGGACTCTCAGGAGTTCTGACAGAAGAAAGCATTTCCTCTCTTCTGGGGATACACTGATCGAAAAGCACTGAGTGACGCCCAGATACAGTAACTTTCAAGAAACAATATATATTATTATTTACAAGTTCCTCAAGATTTCCAAACTCTTCAAAGTTAACAACTCTAAACTGAGATCAGTAGTTTCATAAGTATCACACTTATCTTCTGACATATGAGCAGTTTGGTCATGTGACGAATGTTAACAGCTTGTTGGAGACTAGCACAGACCCCAGCAAAGTTATCAGACACCCTCGAACCGTGGTTACACTGAGGATTCCCCCAGGCAAACTCCTTCCACGATCATGCTTGGCCCCATTTCACCCAGCACTGCTCCCCATCTCCACTGGCAACGTCACCTACTTCCTGTCTTCACCTGTCACAGCTTGTCTCTCTGTGTCAGCAAATAGTCTCACTGAAGTAGATATTGCTGATTCCAAAGTTATCATGCTGATTTTTTTTTTCTTCGAGAGCTGAGAACCAAACCCAGGGCCTTGCGCTTGCTAGGCAAGTGCTCTACCACTGAGTTAAATCTCCAACCACCCCCCCCCAAGCGGATTGTTTAATGGTCACAAGAGTGACCTCTGTTAATTTTTCCGAAATGGATTGAGAGGCTGGGGCGATGGATCTGTCAGCCAAGTGCTTGCTTTGAAAACATGAGGACCTGAGTCTGGATCCTCAGCACACGTCACAAAGGGCATGAACACAGAGCTGTGATGAATTGCAGGCTGGGAACAGCAAGGGGAAGGCCGGGAGGGGGCGGGGGGGGAGGGGGGGTGTGGGGAGCAGAGGAGAGAGGGGGGGGGGGGGGGGGGAGAGGCTACAACCAGGCCTGTGAGGCCTCCATTCTAGGTCAGTGCAGTGCTGTGTGCAGAAAGGAGGGATTGCGGTTCCTGTGTCCCACCTAAACCTAGAAGCCATCAGTGGGCTGCCGTGCTGGGCCACTGCCCTAATGCACATGCACTCGTGGGTCTCACCACCACCACTACCACCACCCACTTTCTCCTCCTCCCCCCCTCTCTGAAGGTTGGACTGGAAAAGCAGGCAACCTAAGTCCTTCCGCAGCTGGTGTGTATCACTCCTCCACGACAGCCGACGACACCCTCCCTTGAAGTCTGTGGCACCTCTCCTGTTTGATGCTTTCAGAGCCGAGCTCCGCATGTGGGTTTTCCCTGGACTATTAGTTCCAATAATTCTCTTCTCTCCCAAGACCTCCCCCAATAACCATGCTGAAATACTTTTCTTCCTTCCTGCTTTACAGCGGGAAAAACAAGGCTCCAAGTCACTTGCCAGAGATACCCAGGGGACAAAAGGTGCCTCTGTGGCTTAGATTCGGGTCCGTATGTTTTCTTCTTATTTACCAGCAGACCAGACAGAACATACTAGAAGTGTACGTCTTCTCTTTCAACTCAAACCCATTCAGTGCAAGCCCAGTGTCCACCTCAGTGACTCTCCTGTGTCTGCCACTGGAGGGATGGCTCATGACTCGGGGGTCTGCCTATTCTTTCCTGTGTTGGCCCAGCCTGTCTTTTGTTCTCATCCTGTCATATGAAGTTTAATGTCCATCAAAGGCTCCTGGACTCCTTCACGGTAAGAGTTCAAGTCCTTGGCATGCACACTTGGCCCTTTGAAAACTGAGTTGCCAACTCCAAGACCCAGAAGATTCTGGTAGGTTAAATAAATGAGTGCCACAGGCACGTGCCAGTGTGCGATGGGAACAGAGTCACAGCCAGCGTGTGTCCAGCAAAGGTGGCCATGTAGGATACAACCATCATCTTAGGATTGTCTTCTGGAAAAGCCAAAGTCTAGAGTTTTTCATGAGTCAGTCAATTTTAAGTGTGTATGTGTGTCTCTCCCTTTCTATGAGAAGGGGGTGATTTCTCTGGTAGTGAACTTGAGAGAAACATCTGAGTGTGAGGCTTGGCTTCTTCGCTCCTCCCCTGGAGCCTGCCTTCAGGTCTGGTACAAGCCAGTCCCCAGCGCTGAGGACACCGGGTATTGTGGTTTAGTTTCCATCTGGTTCCTTGGTGAAGGAGGAATCTCCTGAGACACTGCAGTGGAGGGTGGAAAGAGTGGGCGCTGGAGTCAGCCTGAGGGAAGACTTCAAGTGGTTCAGTCCCAGTTAGGACTTCCGTAACCTGAGGTAGCTGCAGTGGGGGTGGGGGGGGGGGGGGGGGGTGGGGGTGGAGGTGGAGGTGGTATCTGCTCAGTAATGGCTTCAATTAAAATTGGGGACTGAATGCTTCGTCTTGTTTTATTCCATGCCTTCCATTTCTCAATGAATGGCACCTCCCGTCTCCTATGACTCAGGTCAGAAACCTTAAGTCATCCTTTGCTCTGTCTACACACCCAACCCATCCACCATTCTGTCGACCTTGGGCTTGATCTCCCGCATCTGGCCACGGCTCACCTCCACCGCCGCCTCCTGTGTCTGAGCTGCTGTTATGTTTGAGTGGTCATTTCTTCCTCTGCTTCAGCTCATCCCTCCCATACTGCATTTTCAATCCAGTGGGAGCTCGTGGAAAAGTAAGTGTAATCATGTCACTCCTCCGATCAAAATCCTCCAAAGGGCTCTTGGCTCGTTCAGAGTGTGAGTCTGTTTTTGTGATGGTCTGTGAGGCACTCATTTGGGGCCCAGCAGCTGCCCCGCACTGTGCCAGCCACTCCGGCCTCCTTGCTGTCTCTCAGATGCAGTGGGCAGACTCTTGTCTTAGCCCTTGGCACAGACCGTGTCCTGCTTCGGAATCTGCCCCAGCTTGCTTACTTAACCCTTCTGAGTCTTTCTTCTAATGTCATCATTCTCTTCCCCAGGTCCTCACTGGCCACCTGTCATTAATCATGTTGCTCCTCCCCTGTGTTACCTGTCTCCCTTGTCTCAGTTGGACAAAGAGCCACCAGGGAAGCTTTGAAGGAGGGATGCTTGACTGAGCAAGAGTAGGCCCCAAGTCTACTTGCAAAGCCATACACTGGACAAAGGCTGCCTCAGCCCTCAGGTTCCCTCTTTGTGACTGGCATGGGGGTGTTACATAAGCTAACAGATACCCGGATAGGAGGTGTTTTGTTTTGTTTTGTTTTGTTTTGTTTTGTTTTGTTTTGTTCTTTTGTTGCTTGTCACGTTTTCAATCTTTAATCAGGTGTAAGGCCCTCAAGGACAGGGATGCTTTTTGGTCATTGCTGTATTCCCAGACCACATAAAGGCTCTAAGCACACAGTATGTGCTCAGCAAATCAGCTAAATAAAGTAACTGCCTGGAAATTTTTGTTGTGTCCAGGTGAAGGTTGGCACTAAAAATAAAAGCTAGCTGTGCCTTTATTGAATTTTCGTCTCCTCAGAGCACTTAAAATTTCCCACCTCCCGGTGGAGTGGGGATTCTAAACATCCATTACCACCTTTATGCCATCCTCTTTGGTCGTTCTCTGCCGAGCCTCACAGAGTCTGGGGTTACTGCCATCCGATACCGACTTCATGGCCTCTGCATTAATCCCACTCTGCCTTGCCAACTCCAGCCCCACCAGCTAATGCTTCCTGCCATTGTGCTCCCAGTGACGGACTGTCTGCAGAGCAGGGGAGAGGAGGAGATGGACCTGTGGCCCACAGCCTGTCTGGATCTGCACATCCAGCTGCCTGCTGCTCTCTGTGGACCTGGAGCCTCTCAGGTATCCTTGAGGCAGTGTGTCCAAAACTGTACTTCCGGATTCTTTACCTTCACCTGGAACAGACTTACCACTGCAGTTCCCAGCCAGCTCTGAGGACCCGTCTTTGCACCTTACTCCCTCCTCTCCACACTTCAAAGATCCCCTTCACTGCCTGGGTTCAGTGTTGCATTGCCTCACTGTGCGCTGTAGAGCGGCCTTCTAACTGTTCTCTTTTGACCTGTCACCCATCACTTCTGCGGCCAGAGTAACCTTAAAAGTATATCTGAGCCAGGCGGTGGTGCACACCTTTAGTCCCAGCACTCGGGAAGCAGAGGCAGGCAGATCTCTATGAGTTCGAGGCCAGCCTGGCCTACAGAGCGAGTTCCGGGACAGCCAAGGCTACAAAGAGAAACCCTGTCTTGAAAAACCAAAACAAGCCAACAAAAAAAGTGAATCCGGGACTCTCTATTAAAATCTCTGAGCGGTGTCCGTGTCAAGAGCATGGAGTTCTAAGACCCATGCGGACTGAAGCCTCTTCTCCAAGCCCAGCCTCCATGCTGTCTGGCTGTCATTCCGGTTCTGTGAAATTGGGGTGTCACATCCCCAAGCCTGCTGTGGGGTCTCATACTCTTTAAGCATCTTTAGCAAAATCTGTTCTGCCTCATAAACTGGCTGTACCCAAACTTCTTTTCAGCCATGCATCTTGGGTTGGTCTGAATCTTGGGGAGCTTCTCAGGCTGCTGGGGACAATGGGGAGGGGTGCCTCCTTTACCTGTACCCCATATACTGGCAAACCTACCTATGAGGCATTTCTAATAAGGGAGCAGTGATGGAGAATCCTGACCATGCACTGAGCGCACGCTGCTCCACTGTTATCACCCAGGTCCCCTCACACAGAGCTTCGTCCCTCTGTGAGCCACTCCCATAGCTGTTTGGACCCCCACGGCTGCACTTATAACAAGATGACGGGTCAGTGTCACACACTGGACAAGACCTGGGGGCCAGCCTTTAAATGCCAGCTAGTAAACACTGAATCTCTTCAAATAAACACTGCCGTCGGGTAAGGCGTTCAGACTGAAGAGGTGGTGAACTGGGTGAAGAAGGCGCCTGCCGCCAAGCCTGACAGCCCACCTGCCCTCCCTACCAAGATCCACATGGTGGGAGGAGAGAGCCGACTCCTGCAAGTGGTCCTCTGACCTCCACTCACGCAGGGTGGAGCATCAGCAGCCACACACAGGAGTAATTAAATGGAAATTTTTAAAAGCTTTCAACAGGGTCTGCTGCGCCATTGTTTCAAGGTGGCCTAGAAGCTGCTCCACCTCCGTGGTGAGGCTGTTTCACACCTCCAGACTACTAGGGCTGCAAAGGACTGCTTTGCCAAGGTTTGTCCGGGCAGGGGGCCTGCCTTCCACACTGGCGGTGGACAGGCAACATTCCAGAGCCTGTGCTGACATTCAGGCTCATCATCTACTGCTGAGTAGCTCTAAGAAGGAAACACTGATGAAATCTCTGAAGAAGCCAGGAGCAGGACTGTGGTGGGTCCACTGCGGCAACGCAGACAGCTAGGCCCTCTTGAGCTCTCGGCAACTGCAGCTTGGCCTGGAGCTCGATGCCTCTCCTTAGCTGGGACTGCCTGCTAGCCCTGGGAAACACACTGAGTTTCTACCTCGCCATGGGCAGTGTTGCTCCATGTGTACCATAATACATCGACACTTCTTGTGTCCATGGGCAAACAACATATGCTTTTGTTCCCAGCCACCTAGAAATGTGAGAGCCAATCCCCCTTCCTTATATGACATGGTATAGATGAGCCATGGCCTCCTCTTTTATAACCTGGAATCCCAAGGTCATTGCTGAATATCCGTAAGAAACTTGCTTCTAAACAAAGTTTTACAGTATAAACTCCCTGCCAGTCTGTTTTTAAAAATCGAGTCCCCTGTTGTGCCTAGCTGCTCCTCTATGCCAGCCTCAGAACACAGATGATGCCTGGCCAGAGCCACCGTCAGACCTCAGTGGGCATGCTGAATGTGCTACCCCAAGGACTGAAACCCCACTGTGGAACACAAAGAGCACACCCCTTCGTTAGCATTGTGATAGTCCCCATCTGACTCAGTTTTAATTAACCCTAAGAGTAGAAGTGGAGAGCAGGTACACCTAGAATAACAACCCCAGTGGAGAGAGAAGGGAGCAGTTTGGGTTCAGTGAGTCTCACAAACAGTAATGTAGTAAGAAGTGCGTGTGTGTGTGTGTGTGTGTGTGTGTGTGTGTGTGTGTGTGTATAAAGCTATGTGAGTAGCATGTGTGTGTGTAGAGCTATAAGAATGGGGTGTGTATGTATGTGTATAGCTATATGAGTGGTGCGTGTGTGTAGCTATGTGAGTGGTGTGTGTGTGTGTGTGTAGCTATGTGAATGGTGTGTGTGTGTGTGTGTGTGTGTGTGTGTGTAGAGCTATGTGAGTGGGGTGTGAGTGTGTGTGTAGCTATGTGAATGGTGTGTGTGTGTGTGTGTGTGTGTGTGTGTGTGTGTGTGTAGAGCTATGTGAGTGGGGTGTGTGTGTGTGTGTGTGTGTGTGTGTGTAGAGCTATGTGAGTGGTGTGTGTGTGTGTGTGTGTGTAGCTATGTGAGTGGTGTGTGTGTGTGTGTGTGTGTGTGTAGAGCTATGTGAGTGGTGTGTGTGTGTGTGTGTGTGTGTGTGTGTAGCTATGTGAGTGGTGTGTGTGTGTGTGTGTGTGTGTGTGTGTAGAGCTATGTGAGTGGTGTGTGTGTGTGTGTGTGTGTAGCTATGTGAGTGGTGTGTGTGTGTGTAGCTATGTGAGTGGTGTGTGTGTGTGTGTGTGTGTGTGTGTGTGTGTGTGTGTAGCTATGTGAGTGGTGTGTGTGTGTGTGTGTGTGTGTGTGTGTGTGTGTGTGTGTGTGTGTAGAGCTATGTGAGTGGGGTGTGTGTGTAAGACAACTCAGCCTCCACTGGGCTTAACTCATCGCTAGGCATGGGGCTCTCCCTCCCACACTCTTCCTGGCATTTCTTCTTTTTTACCTCGTCCCATGTTTCTGGCTCCTTTTGCTTTCTGAGAGACCTGATCCTCTCTGAGAACCTTCCTCCCTACCAGCTGTCCTCTGCCGCGCTTATCTCCTCCTCAGTGCCTTTCTCCAGAGACCCTGCCTTCCTCTGGCTTAAATCTTTCATGCTCCATCTCCTGGCTAGCTCTCCATCCCTTCCTTCTGCGCTTCTCCCCTCCTCCCCCAGTCCTGCCTTAGTTTACTCCTTGTCT